>NC_071574.1:32496179-32498155 GCF_024509145.1 Vidua macroura
ATTGTGGATACATTGCCTCATGCAGTATCGGTAAATCTCTTTTATTTTGGAATTAAATAAAAATTTAAATATGACTTGCAGTTTTAGTTGGAATCCGTTTCTTAGACTCAAGTATAATGTTTGCTGAGCATTGGAGAAGGCAGAGCATTTATCAGAAACTTAAAGTCCCTTCTTGTGGTACAAACTCTGAGCCTGTTTGTGCAAGCATGTGAACACAGTGTATACTCTCAGTGTGATCAGCAAAAGAGGTGTATACAGTGTTTTCAATGTCTGTCTTACCAATACTTCCCCCCAGTTAAACTAAATAATTTCTTGGCACATCTGTAATTCATAGGTGTTCTGTGCATTGCTCCTCATCAGGAATGTTGGGGAATGCATTCGGATTTTTAATGTTCAATGCTAGAATGACCAAACTAAAATAATATTCATATGGTAATTAATTTTTTTAAAGTAGAAATGCATTACTGTATACAGTGGAAAGCTATTTATTGTACCTCTGGGCTCATTCCTCTAAAAATCATAGCGTTAAAAAAAGTCTTTGTCAAGCCTGAACTGATGTATATAACTGAAATAATGTAAAGTTATATTTTCATGTTTTTATACTTAACAACATGATGGGAATACATAATGTATGAGTATTTCAAGTCAGATAATATTGATTGGATAATACACATCTCAGTTAAAAAAACAGTAATAGTAGTTTAATATCCATGTTAAGAGTACATCAGTATATTGCTATATAAAGTATGTCTGTGTGCATTTAAGTGAAAAGTAGTCAAGAGTGATGAAAGCTGTCCAAGGGTTTTTTATTCCTTTTTTTATGAAAACTGTTATGGAGCAACCAAAATGTTTATGAACTCAAACTTGTGTAAATTTCAAACTGTCCTTTTACTGTAGCTTTTTGTTTACAGTACAGTATCTTCTTTTCTGCTTTGTTAAATGAGTAACGGTACAAAGCTGGACATACACTTTCTAAGACATTAACGTTCTTGTTTTTTCATGTATACTTATATGACAGAAAATGCTTCTGATTTTATTTTTCAATCTAACACATGGCTTTCCTGGAGTGTTGTATAAACTTCAATCATACATAAAAAATCTTCTTAAAAAAGGTAAAAGACCTTTAATGTCTGCTTAGTATTATTGAAATCTGGTTTCTTATTTATTTTAAATGTATTTTTCTAAGATTTTACATAGGGCAAACATGTTTCTCCCCCAGACATGAAATTTCCTTGAAGAGTTTATGAAGTTTCTTCTTTTCTTGAATGAAGTTTCAATTAAGAGTATAAATCTTCTCCCACATCATCTTGTCACTGCAGTTTTCATTATTGTTAAATGAAGCAATGAAACTTTTTTTCCAACAATATAATTGTATCTCTGGACTGTAACATTCCTGATCATAGTTACAATGGCAGTGTGATATGTTCATAAAGCTAGGGGGTTAAGTATCTATTCAGAAACACTACCTAAAAAATTTTGAGTTTAAACCAGTACATTTTTAATTGAACAGATTGTTGATGTGTCCAAAGCAGAGAAAAACCTGAGAAATGGCAAGTACTTCAGGTGTCACTGGAAAAGATGTAGTACAGCAGAGAGTTTACTGTAATGGTAAACAGAGTGAAGAGATCCACCATGTGAAAGGTTCAACATTTTCATGTAAACATGTGTTTCACCTGTAAACAGAGTGTGTTTCTGCAGTGTCAGCCTCCTTTTTGGCTGATTGATGTAGACAATATCTTTACATGATAAATAATTGTATATTAAAATTCAAATAGATAGTTTCATCTATCCTTTGGTGCAGTTAATTGTAAGAATACAGCAGTCACCAGCAAAATAGAATCAGCAGCATCTGTTGCGCATGATATTCCTGGAGGCTACTCAGATCTGTTTTCACAGCATCAAAGCTTATTACTTATTAAATATTTTCATTTAAGCTATCAAGGGATCACAAAAATTTGCTGTGATAGATCCATCAG